>NC_057814.1:175350251-175354341 GCF_018294505.1 Triticum aestivum
TATCTGAGATTTGATGATCTAATTAAAATATTACTATATGGAACTAGCTACTTTATTTTATTAAATGCTTAGTTGAATTAGTTGAATTAATAGAACTAGTTGAACTAATAGAAGTAGTTGAATTAGTTGAATTAATAGAACTAGTAAGTGTTTAATGTTTCACCTATATGAACATAGGAAATGTCGTCTGACGACGAAAAAGATTTCATTAAGTGCGAATTCTGTGAAGACCAGCACGGCCTGTGTGACAGAAATTTCCTTGTTGATGATAGGCGCTTCAGCATCAAGCTGGATGAGACCTTCGAAGTGGATACAGTAAGTCACAACAACAAGTCTTTTTTCGTAATTAAGCATGACTTATATATGCTTCATTTGCTTCAACTTATAATTTTAAATTTTCACTATTCTACTAGCGCATCCCCTGCCATGCAAGAATTTTTGTCTTGGATAAGATAGGTTTCAGTGCTATGGAAACTATGGAGGTAAAGAGAGTTTACCTGAAGACCGAGCATGGTTATACTTTCAACGTCAAATTATACAATGCAGACATGTACACCTATTTTGAATGCAAAACTTGGCAAGCACTATGCAAGGCTTGTGCATTTGAGCCTGATATGGTTAGCACCTTTGATATTCGTCCGGAAGATGATATTGAAGGTGATAGAGACATCTGGGTCGATGTGCAGACGCCTCCAGTTCTACCATTATGTGAGTTTCTCAACCATATTTATGTCTTTGATATTGTTTATTCAAAAATAGTTCACAACTAATTTCTATTGACAGCTTATTTCCATTCAAGCAAACATGTCTGGCGCTTGGTAGACAGGACCTACTACTGTCCCGGAGCTGAACTAAACTGCGAGGAGATAAGTCATTATGTTTCATGGCTTGAGGATCTTGATGCTGTTAAGAGAAATCATTTTCCTGAATTTGAAAATCTTAATACTCAAAACGTGCGACCAATAGTGATCGTATTGAACAATGGTCACATGTATTTAGGAAAGATGGTGAGATTTTTACTATTAGTCCTCAGTGCATCTTTTGCATACATTATTTTTCAAGATAAACTTTCATTGCTAAGTATATTAATTACTATACGATGTTCTTCAACAGGGACTCCCGATGACAGTTGTGCCTCAGTGCACATGAGTGCATTCAGGATTTCTGAAAGCGATGAATGCTTAATAGTGAAAGATTGGAGCAAAATTGTTAACGATCGCAGAGAAGTACTAGGGGGCAGCAATCAGAAGCGCAGCCCACGATTAGGAGACAGGTTCATCTGCATGCTCCAATATGATGAATCAGGAGAGCTATACATGTTCTATGCTATTTTACCTGAGAGAGAGCAGCAGGAGTGATTTAACTAGTTATCATGCTCTTAGTACTTGTTGTCCTCTCATGCGTGTCCATGTTCTTCGTCCTGAACTTAATCTCAAAGAGTGATTTGCTTTTGTGGTGTTATGAACGCTTATAATATGATGATGATGATGATGATGATGATGAGTTATTATATCATTTATGAAAGAAACCGCATATTAGTTTCAACTGGATGGATCCTAGCTAAGTGATCAAGTATATGCCATATCCATATTACTTAGATACCTAAGTGATCAAGTATATGCCATATCCATATTACTTAGATCACTAAATGATCAAGTAATATGGATATGGCATATACTTGATCACTTAGCTAGGATCCACATGCATCCAGTCGAAACTAATCTGCGGTACTTTCACCTAATGATTTAACAACTCATTATAATGTAAAACAAGCACTAAATTAAATTGAAAACACAAAACTAAAGGAAAAATAAAAATTAAAACCAAACACACCCAAACATTTAGTACCGGTTGGTGTTACCAACCGGTAGTAATGTCCTACACGCACCCGGGCCTGGCTCGTGCCACGTGGTGGCACGTTAGCGCCGCTTCGTGCCAAACCGGTACTAAAGGGGGGGGCTTTAGTCTCCACTCCATAGTGCCGGTTGCAGAACCGGCACTAAAGGCCCTTACGAACCGGTGATAAAGGCCGGTTCTGCAATAGTGTTTGTGGATTATTTAAGCTTGCAGGTATGCCCAAGGATGTTATCAAGAAGAAGGTCTTCCCTTTATCTTTGAAGGGAAAGACATTGACATGCTTTAGGCTATGTGATAATATTGGATCATGGAACTACAACCGATTGAAATTGGAATTTCATCAGAAGTTTTATCCTATGCATCTGGTTCATTGTGATCGTAATTATATATATATAATTTGTGGCCTCGCGAAGGAGAAAGTATCGCTCAAGCTTGGGGAGGCTTAAGTCAATGTTATATTCATGCCCCAATCACGAGCTCTCAAGAGAAATTATTATTCAAAAAATTTATGCTCGGCTTTCTCTCAATAATCGCTCCATGCTCGATACTTCTTGCACTGGTTCTTTTATGATGAAGACGATTGAATTCAAATGGGATTTATTGGAAAGAATTAAACACAACTCTGAAGACTGGGAACTTGACGAAGGTATGGAGTCAGGTATAACACCTAAGTTTGATTGTGTTAAATCTTTTATGGATACCGATGCTTTTCGTGAATTTAGCACTAAATATGGACTTGACTCTGAGATAGTAGCTTCTTTCTGTGAATCATTTGCTACTCATGTTGATCTCCCTAAGGAGAAGTGGTTTAAATATCATCCTCCCATTGAAGTAAAAGTAGTTGAACCTATTAAAGTTGAAGAAAAGACTATCACTTATAATGTTGATCCTATTGTTCCTACCGCTTATATTGAGAAACCACCTTTCCCTGTTAGAATAAAGGATCATGCTAAAGCTTCAACTATGGTTCATAAGAGTAATGTTAGAACACCTACACCCTCTGAGCAAATTAAAGTTGAACCTAGTATTGCTATGGTTAAGGATCTCTTGGCCGATAATATTGAAGGGCATGTTATTTGATACGTCTCCATAGTATCTATAATTTTTGATTGTTCCATGCCAATATTCTACAACTTTTACGTACTTTTCACAACTTTTTATACTGTTTTCGGACTAACATATTGATCCAGTGCCTAGTGCCAGTTCCTGTTTTTGCATGTTTTTTGTTTCGCAGAAAATCCATATCAAACGGAGTCCAAACGGGATAAAAACTTACGGAGATTTTTTTGGAATATATGTGATTTTTGGGAAGTGGAATCAACGCGAGACGATGCCCAGGGGCCCACGAGGGTGTGGGGCGCGCCCCAGGGGGTAGGGCGCGCACTGGGCCCTCGTGGCCACTCCGTAAGGCGGTTGGAGCCCTTCTTTCGCCACAATCAGAGTTACGGATCTCCGGCAATTTAAGAAACGGTGAAAGGGCAGAATCAGGGAGCGCAGAAACAAAAGGAAACAGAGAGAGAGATCCAATCTCGGAGGGGCTCCCGCCTGTAACATCCCAAATTTTCAATTTGGTATGTTATACATAGATCATCATTGCATATCATATTTTATTGCATTTTGACACATCCTCGATAATCCTAAGCAACTCAAGGACCCTCGGAGAGAGTTGGGGATTTTCTCAAATTTTCATATTTGATTTTTCATCAAATAATAAGACGAGGATTTTGGTTTTAATTATTTCTCTCCGGAAAAATATTTCATTAAACAAAATAAATGAGAGGAGAAAATATGACTTCTCCAAAACAATTGAAATACTGGAGGAAAAATGTTAAAATCATTTATTGGATTTTATTCGGATTTATTTGCAATTTTTATTGCATTAAAAATATTGCATGTTTTCAAAAAACATTATTTTGTGTTAAAAAAATGTTCACCCTATTCTAGATTTTCTAAATAGACGGGGAAAATTTATTTTATCTTTTTTGGACTTTTATTTATTTCTCTACGAATTCTTTTCCGCGGAACATTTAAAAAAAAACTGCGCTGCGCCGACTGGGCCGAGCCCAGCCGAGCCTTAGGCCGGCCCGCCCGCGGGATCTCCTTCCCCAGCACGCGCCGCCGCCAAGCCGTGTCCATGGCGGACACGGGAGCCGCCCCGCCCGGCTTGCCCCTTCCCCAAGCTGCCGGACCCCCCCTCCTATTTATACCCCTGCACCCCCCTTTTCTCTAATCC
>NC_057814.1:175354657-175362752 GCF_018294505.1 Triticum aestivum
CCTCGCCGGAGCACGGGAGCCCCGCCGGAGCACGCCCCCGACGAGGTAGCCGCACCTCGCCTCGTTGCCGGTTTTGTTTAAAAAAAACCGTTCGTTTAAAAAAAACCCTAGATCGGTTTTTTTTCGGTTTTGTTATTTTGTGAACATTCACCGAACCGTTCATTTTAACGAACGCGTTCGTCGGTTTTTCTCTGTTAACGAACGTCCGTTCTTTAAGCGTTCGTCCGTTTTTCTTTTTCATCGGATTTTTCCGCCATTATCTCACATTCGATTTCTGTTTAACTTTTCGCTCGTTTATCGGAATCAGGCGATTCAAGCGCCTAGAGTTTCGTCTCGAAATTCTCTTTCCGTTTAACCTACTCAAACAAGTTTTTGCTACTGTAAAATTTGACCTAGATCCAGATTAGTAACGAAGCTTGTTTCTTTCATCGTTTGACTTTCGTTGTTTCGTTCGAGTTGATTCTTTTTGCAAACCGGAGTTCTTAAGTTGAACTTTCTGGTTGGATCTTTCATTCGAGTTTTACCTGTGCATTAGATGAGTACTGATTGTCTGCTTGTTTGTTTGCGATAGAGTACCCGGAGTGTGCCGCTTGTTACTTCGAATCGCTAGGTTTCGCGGATCATCAGCAAGGCAAGTAACACTTTGATCATACCTTCCATACCCAGTTTTATTGCATTAGTTCTATTCCTCAAACATTGCATGGTTAGGATCTAATTAAACTGTGGGTATTGGGAAGTAGTTGAGGTAGTACCTATTACCTGTTCTTTTATCAAACCCTTGGGAGTTACTTCTACGTTGCTATTATATTGCCATGCTATGCTCGTAGACGTGGATTTGGGTTTGAGTGATATTCATGACAGATGTGAGAGGTTAATAATGGTTTACCTAAGGTGGCAACTAAAACTCACATCTGGGTGGATTGAGGCACCTGGAGAACCCAGTGTTGTCTGATTTTATAAGGTCCGCCACCCAGCCTCAAAGGTATCATAAGATTATTCATGCTAGAAACTTCCGTGTGCAGCCACAAGCTATTATGGGCTCTAGCATAGTTGAGTAGGTTACAGGATCTCTTGAAGAGGTGGGCTAGCAGATGTAGGGGAAAGTAGGTGTACCGGTCCACCCAGAGTAAAGAGTGATTGTTTCTGAAAGACTGTGTCTCGGTCATCCGTTTCCCAAACATCATGCAGTGCGAGAATCAAGCGGAGGCGATCGAGTCTTGTGGGGAAAAGTGCGCAAACCTTTGCAGAGTGTACAAACTAATCATGGTTAGCCGTGTCCCCTGTTAGGGACAACTTGAGTATCTAGTACCTGGATTTTCATTTGAATCTCATCACCATGTTACTTTTAATTAATTTTGTTGGGTTTATGATGACACTTAATTGGGATTGAGTTGGAGGTACCTTCTCAATGTTTAACAACCACCATGATAGTTAAATAAAATTTATTCCTTTGAAGTAGGGAAAAATTGGCTTTTCGCATAAACTTTAACCATAGAGCTTTCCACCAGCCATATATGCATGTAGTATAGCCTTATCATTGATTATTATTCTCTATGTGCTACTTTGCCAGCATATTCCATGTGCTGACCCATTTTCGGGCTGCAACATTTCATGTTGCAGACTTTTCAGACGACGAGTAAGGTGCCTTAGGTCGTGGTCTTATACTCAGTGATGCCGCTGGAGTTGATGGACTCACTTATCTTCCAAGTCTTCCGCTGTTATCGTTTTTAGATGGCCTTAAGCCATGTTTATCATACTTAATCTCTTTGGAGATATTCGATGTAATAAGTGTGTGATTGCTACTCTGTTATAAATCCTCCATTTGTACTGTGCGTGTCAGCATTACTGATCCAGGGATGACACTGGTGCACAGCAGCACAGACCATTTGAGGTCTGGTCGCTACAAAGTTGGTATCAGAGCACACGCTGACTGTAGGACACGACCACTAAGCTTAAGCCCTAGAAAGCTTCTCTCTTCTCATTTCTGACCCCTCTCCACTTAATACTCTTTTAGGAATGGCGGATGCAAGGAGCAAGTTCATGCAACCAGATGAAGACACGCCGTTTGGTCGACACTTGAAGGAAGTCACTAAGTATTTGAACATAGGAATACCAAGCATCACCGAAACCTACAACGCCACATTACCCGAAGAGGAGAGCTGGAAGATTCAAGTTCACATTCCAGGAAGGACGTTTGTGCCAGTTACTGTACCCATAAGATTGGTTTTTGAAGCACCAACCTGGAGTTTAGGGAAGAGCATGGCCGCACACATCGCCATGGGACGCATTGGAGAAGTCTACCACCAGGAGCTTAAGGACACAATTTATCAGATTTGTGGACGCCGAGACACGCAATGGGAGATGATCAGAACCAAGAAGGATGGATCAATTGCAGCTTTCATCCAGGAGCAAAACCAACATATTCGTCGCCAGGAGAACCAGATGTGCACGGACAAGGAAGAACTGAAGAAGGCATTAACCAAGATCAAGGAACTGGAAGAAGAACTCAAGGCTACACGCGAGGATTATATGGAGGAAATCATCACACTAGTAGGGAAGAATGACGACCTGGAGAAGAAGATTGGAGTATTCATGGGAAATCCAGTGCCAAAAGCAAAGGATGACGAATGCACTTGTCCGGATAACTACATCATCATCGACGACACCGACTCGGAACCAAGTGAAGATGACTTTGTTGACGAAGCTGGAGCAGACATCATGGAGTCTTCAACGGATTAGAATTTCTAGTAGACCACCATATCAGTAGTAGTTTTCCCCCATTTAATAGTATAGTTCAAGCACTTTTGTAACGCTAGTTAGATCGATTGTTATGCCTTGTTTGAATTGATTGAGTGATATTGATTGTATTTGTCTCATGAGCATATGGGTAGTGTTTTCTCTCTAGACCTCATTCTACTCTTAACTCTCACCTTTTCTAACCTATCAGATGCCTCCGAGATGCGACAACGGATTTGTTTTCCCGCCAGAGATCACCTAGTTGATTCAGCAACAGAATGCCCTGATGCAAGTGTTAGTGCAGAACCAAGGCAACAACAACAACAACAACAACAACCCACGGCCACCACCACCTGTTGATCACTTAGCCCGTTTCTTAAGGCTAAACCCGCCGGTGTTTTCCAGTAGCACCGAGCCGATTGTTGCAGATGATTGGCTTCGCAAAGTTGGAAGGGAGTTGACCACTGCAGGATGCACAGATGCGGAAAGAGTGCGTTTTGCCGCACATCAGCTTGATGGACCCGCAACATCATGGTGGGAGAATTATACAGCCACGCACCCTATTGACACTGTCACATGGGACCAGTTTCAGCAAGCTTTCCGTACAGCACATGTTTCAGCAAGAGCTATGGCTATGAAGAAGCGCGAGTTTCGCAACCTACGCCAAGGAGGACGCACCGTAGGCCAGTATGTGGAGGATTTCAGTAAGTTAGCACGTTATGCACCAGATGACGTTGCTACAGATGCTGCTAAGCAGGAGAAATTTCTTGAAGGACTGAATGATGAACTGAGTATGCAGTTGATGGTAGCAACCTTCAACAACTACCAGGAGCTGGTAGATAGAGCTCTCATGATTGAAGGAAAGCAACAGCAGATTGAAAACCGTAAGAGGAAGTATGGACAAGGGAAGTACAATTCTGGAGCTCAGCAGAAGCCACGATTTGCCCCGAAACCGGGAGGACAGTTTCAACATACCCATGGAGGAGGTAGTTCGCACAACCACAATGGCTCCAAGAATGGTAATGGGAATGGAGGAACCAACGGACAGAACCGTACCAACCCATCTACCCCAACCAAGAGGGATCTAAGTCATATTACTTGTTTCAAGTGCCAGAAGACTGGACACTATGCAACTGAGTGTCCTGAAGCCCAAAATGGAAATGGCAATGGAAGCTCTGGAAAGAAGCCGAACCCGGTCAACAAAGGACATGTGAACCACGTGAGCGTGGAGGAGGTTGAAGCTCAGCCTGATGCAGTAATCGGTAAGTTTTTGGTTAAGTCAGTTACTGCAACCGTTCTTTTTGATACTGGTGCATCGCATTCATACATATCAAGGGGATTTGTGAATAAGTTTAAGATGTCCACCCAAGTTCTCAAAACCCCTATGTTAGTAACCTCGCCAGGAGCAGAGTATATGGCAAGCCAAGGATGTTTTCAGATACCATTGGCCATTGGTAGGCATGTTTTCCCCTCAGACCTCATTGTTTTGGAATCGCAAGGTTTGGATGTGATTTTGGGAATGGATTGGCTATCGTTGTATGGAGGAAACATCGATTGTGCCAGCAAGACGATTTTGCTTACCACCCCTGAAGGAAAAAGGATCAAGTATGTATCCCGGCATATGCCGAAGAGGACTCAAGTAAATTCCTTATCAGGAGTTGTACAGGAGGAAGTACCAGTGGTGAAGGATTATCCGGATGTATTTCCAGAAGAGTTGCCAGGCATGCCACCAGATAGAGACATTGAGTTCTTGATTGAACTTTTGCCAGGCACAGGGCCAATATCTAAGAGACCGTATAGGATGCCCGCAAAAGATTTGGAGGAGATTAAGAAGCAGATCAAGGAGTTATTGGATAAAGGCTATATTCGCCCAAGTTCGTCACCTTGGGGATCACCAGTACTTCTAGTGGAGAAGAAACATGGATCGCTGAGGATGGTTGTTGATTACCGAGGATTGAATGAAGTGACCATCAAAAACAAGTACCCGCTGCCGATGATCAATGATTTGTTTGACCGCCTACAAGGAGCTAAAGTATTTTCCAAGATCGATCTACGATCAGGATACCATCAGTTAAAGATTCGAGAGCAGGATATACCTAAGACGGCTTTTACCACCAGATATGGATTGTATGAGTACACCGTTATGTCTTTTGGTCTGACTAACGCACCGGCCTATTTCATGAACCTGATGAACAAAGTGTTTATGGACTTTTTGGACAAGTTTGTCGTGGTGTTCATTGATGATATTTTAATCTTTTCCAAGAATGAGGAAGAGCATGAGGAGCATTTACGATTGGTACTTGAGAAGCTTAGAGAACATCAGTTATACGCCAAGTTCAGCAAATGTGAATTTTGGCCGAAGGAAATTGGATTCCTTGGACATGTTATTTCTGGAGAAGGAATAGCAGTAGACCCTGCCAAGGTTGACATAGTGACAAGTTGGGAATCACCCACGACTATTGGAGAAATCCGGAGTTTTCTTGGACTTGCAGGATACTACCGGAGATTCATCGAAAATTTCTCGAAGATTGCTAAGCCCATGACTGAGCTATTGAAGAAGGACACCAAATTCAAGTGGACTGAGGAATGTGAAGCTAGTTTCCAAGAGTTGAAGAAACGATTGGTTACATCACCAGTGTTGATTCTGCCAGATCAACGCAAGGATTATGAAGTTTACTGCGACGCTTCTCGTCGAGGACTTGGAGCAGTGCTTATGCAGGAAGGAAGAGTTGTGTCATATGCTTCACGACAACTTAAACCCCATGAGAAGAATTATGCTTCGCATGATTTGGAATTAGCAGCCGTGGTGCATGCATTGAAGACATGGAGACATTTTCTCATCGGAAACCATTGTGAGGTGTACACGGATCACAAGAGTTTGAAGTATATTTTCACGCAGAAGGAGTTAAATCTCAGACAGAGGAGATGGTTGGAGCTCATTAAGGATTATGATATGAGATTGCATTATCACCCAGGAAAGGCTAACGTAGTAGCAGACGCGTTGAGCCGCAAGAGTCATGTCAACACCCTCATGACAGGAGAGTTACCTCAGGAGTTAGCCGAGGACCTTCGCGAGCTATGTTTGGAGATAGTCCCAAGAGGCTATTTAGCGACATTAGAGATTCAGTCTACCTTGATGGAAAGGATCAGAGAAGCTCAAAAGACAGACAAGGAGATTGACGAGATAAAGGAGAAGATGAGCAAAGGAAAAGCCAAGGGATTTCGTGAGGACGAGCACGATACCTTATGGTTTGAGGACCGTGTATATGTGCCAAATGATCCGGAGATCAGGAAGTTGATTTTGCAAGAAGCCCATGATTCACCGTACTCGATTCACCCAGGGAATACCAAGATGTATTTGGATCTGAAGAATACTTTCTGGTGGACTGGAATGAAGAAGGATATTGCAGAGTATGTAGCAGTTTGTGATGTGTGTCAGAGAGTGAAGGCAGAGCATCAGAAGCCAGCATGATTGCTACAACCATTGCCGATACCCGAATGGAAGTGGGATAAAATAGGCATGGATTTTATCACAGGATTACCCAGGACTCGTTCAGGCTATGACTCAATATGGGTTGTAGTCGACCGTTTGACGAAAGTGGCTCATTTCATTCCAGTGAAGACCACTTACACCAATGCTAAGTTGGCAAAGATATACATGACCAGGATCGTATGTTTGCATGGAGTTCCGAGGACCATTGTATCAGACAGAGGAACCCAGTTTACCTCGAAGTTTTGGAAGCAGTTACATGAAACATTGGGAACCAGGCTAGAATTTAGTACAGCTTTTCACCCGCAGACAGATGGACAGACCGAGAGAGTCAACCAGATTTTGGAGGACATGTTGAGAGCTTGTGCACTAGATGATGGATCTAGTTGGGACGACAATTTGCCTTATGCGGAGTTTTCGTATAACAATAGTTATCAAACCAGTTTGAAGATGGCCCCTTTTGAAGCCTTGTACGGAAGGAGGTGTAGAACACCGTTGTTATGGGACGAAGTTGGAGACCGCCAGTTTCTTGGACCAGATTTGATTAAGGAGTCTGAACAGAAAGTGAGGTTGATTCGCGATAGGTTCAAGGTAGCCCAGTCCAGGCAGAAGAGTTATGCTGATTCTAAACGAAAGGAGACAGTTCACGAAGTCGGAGACCGAGTTTATCTTCGAGTATCACCACTTCGAGGAGTGAAGCGCTTTGGAGTTAAGGGAAAGTTAGCGCCCCGTTTTATCGGACCATACAGAGTTTTGGAACGTATGGGAGAGGTTGCCTACAAGCTGGAATTGCCCGAAGGATTGTCAGGAGTTCATGATGTATTTCACGTCTCCCAGTTGAAGAAGTGCCACGCAGAGATGGCTGAGATACCACTGAGAGATACTGTGCCACTGGAAGCAATTCAGTTGGAAAGTGATTTGACCTATGAGGAGAAACCAGTTAAGATTCTTGAGTATTCCAGCCGAGTTACCCGCAGTAAGGTTATCAAGTTTTGCAAAGTCCAGTGGAGTCACCACACGGAAGATGAAGCCACCTGGGAGCGAGAGGAAGATCTACGGAAGGACCACTCCCACCTGTTTTCTTGCCAACCCGAATCTCGAGGGCGAGATTCATCTTAAGGGGGGTAGGTTTGTAACATCCCAAATTTTCAATTTGGTATGTTATACATAGATCATCATTGCATATCATATTTTATTGCATTTTGACAAATCCTCGATAATCCTAAGCAACTCAAGGACCCTCGGAGAGAGTTGGGGATTTTCTCAAATTTTCATATTTGATTTTTCATCAAATAATAAGACGAGGATTTTGGTTTTAATTATTTTCTCTCCGGAAAAATATTTCATTAAACAAAATAAATGAGAGGAGAAAATATGCCTTCTCCAAAACAATTGAAATACTGGAGGAAAAATGTTAAAATCATTTATTGGATTTTATTCGGATTTATTTGCAATTTTTATTGCATTAAAAATATTGCATGTTTTCAAAAACATTTCTTTTGTGTTAAAAAAATGTTCACCCTATTCTAGATTTTCTAACTAGACGCGGAAAATTTATTATATATTTTTTGGACTTTTATTTATTTCTCTACGAATTCTTTTCCGCGGAACGTTTTAAAAAAAAACTACGCTGCGCCGACTGGGCCGAGCCCAGCCGAGCCGCAGGCCGGCCCGCCCGCGGGATCTCCTTCCCCAGCACGCGCCGCTGCCGCGCCGTGTCCATGGCGGACATGGGAGCCGCCCCGCCCGGCTTGCCCCTTCCCCAAGCCGCCGGACCCCCCCTCCTATTTATACCCCCGCACCCCCCCTTTTCTCTCATCCCGCCGCCGCCCGCCTTGCCCCGGACACGCCGCCGCCGGAGCCGAGCAC